>NC_140580.1:12191377-12196377 GCF_964204655.1 Triturus cristatus
CCCCGGGCACCCTGCCACGCGGCAGGACCCGGGACGGAGCCCGGGGTGGGGAGGCCGCCCTCCCCGGGGCCCCCAGGGGCCCGGCCGGAGCTCCGGGACCCAGACGAGCGAGGGGAGGCTCCCCGGCCCCAACGGAACCCCGTCCCGGGCCTTTGGCAGTGCCGCAGGCCGGGGGACTGGGCCCGGGGCCGAAGGCCTCAACCCGGGGCCCGGCCGGGCCCCTGGAACCAGCCGGGGCTCCGGGGACCGCAGGCGCAGGGGAAGCCTCTCCGGGCCCTCCGGACCCCTCCCCGGGCACCCTGCCACGCGGCAGGACCCGAGACGGAGCCCGGGGCGGGGAGGCCGCCCTCCCCGGGGCCCCCAGGGGCCCGGCTGGAGCTCCGGGACCCAGACGAGCGAGGGGAGGCTCCCCAGCCCAAACGGAACCCCGTCCCGGGCCTTTGGCAGTGCCGCAGGCCGGGGGACAGGGCCCGGGGCCGGAGGCCCCGACCCGGGGCCCGGCCGGGCCCCTGGAACCAGCCGGGGCTCCGGGGACCGCAGGCGCAGGGGAAGCCTCCCGGGGCCCTCCGGACCCCTCCCCGGGCACCCTGCCACGCGGCAGGACCCGGGACAGAGACCGGGGTGGGGAGCCTGCCCTCCCCGGGGCCCCCAGGGGCCCGGCCGGAGCTCCTGAACCCAATGCAGCCACGGGAGGCACCCCGGCCGTAACGGAACCCCGTCCCGGGCCTTTGGCAGTGCCGCAGGCCGGGGGACGGCGCCCGGGGCCGGAGACCCCGACCCGGGGCCCGGCCGGGCCCCTGGACCCAGCCGGGGCTCCGAGGACCGCAGGCGCAGGGGAAGCCTCCCCGGGCCCTCCGGACCCCTCCCCGGGCACCCTGCCACGCGGCAGGACCCGGGACGGAGACCGGGGCAGGGAGGCCGCCCTCCCCGGGGCCCGGCCGGAGCTCCTGAACCCAATCCAGCCACGGGAGGCACCCCGGCCACAACGGAACCCCGTCCCGGGCCTTTGGCGGTGCCGCAGGCCGGGGGACGGCGCCCGGGGCCGGAGACCCCGACCCGGGGCCCGGCCGGGCCCCTGGACCCATCCGGGGCTCCCGGGCCCACAGGCGCAGGGGAAGGCCCTCCGGCCACCCTGCCACACGGCAGGACCCAGTTGCCGGCTGAGGACCGAGAGGGGTCCCAGAGTACCCTGTCCCTAGTAATCCGGAGGAAGGCTACCCCCCGTTCTTGAAACCCGCGCGCTACGTGTGACGGAGGGGACCCTAGGCGCGGACGCGCCCGGCCTCCTGGAGCCCCGGCTGGGATCCGAGAGGCAAATGGACCCTCATCGGGACTTCCAGGCCTGGCCCTGCCATCTGGTCGCCCCATTGGAAAGCATTGCGCGCGACCAGATGGCCGAGGGGAAAGGAGCCACCAGGTGGCCGGCAACTGAAAGGACTCCCGCCTGCCCACCCACCAGGGGCTCGGGGTGGGGACTCTGCTTCCCGGCTGGGCCTCAGGCACGGGGAGGACCACCGGAGCTCTCGGGGCCTGGGCGTACCCGGGGGAGGACTGCCCGGGACCCGTGGAGCCCGTCCCTGGGCACTTTGCCATGCCGCGGCCCGGAGGAGGGAAGCCCCGGGGACCTGGGAGGATGTTGCCCGGGCGTAGCCCATCTGGTCCCCGGCAATGAACCGCACAGCCCCGGCATGGGTGTTCCGGCATACCCTGCCCCTACTAATCCGGAGGAAGGATACCCTCCTTTCTTGTAACCCGCGCGCTGCGAGTGACGGAGGGGACCCTAGGCGCGGACGCGCCCGGCCTCCTGGAGCCCTGGCTGGGATCCGGGAGGCGAATGGACCCTCATCGGGACTTCCAGGCCGGCCCGGCCATCTGGTCGCCCCATTGGAAAGCATTGCGCGCGACCAGATGGCCGAGGGGAAAGGAGCCACCAGGTGGCCGGCAACTGAAAGGACTCCCGCCTGCCCACCCACCAGGGGCTCGGGGTGGGGACTCTGCTTCCCGGCTGGGCCTCAGGCACGGGGAGGACCACCGGAGCTCTCGGGGCCTGGGCGTACCCGGGGGAGGACTGCCCGGGACCCGTGGAGCCCGTCCCTGGGCACTTTGCCTTGCCGCGGCCCGGAGGAGGGAAGCCCCGGGGACCTGGGAGGATGTTGCCCGGGCGTAGCCCATCTGGTCCCCGGCAATGAACCGCACAGCCCCGGCATGGGTGTTCCGGCATACCCTGCCCCTACTAATCCGGAGGAAGGATACCCTCCTTTCTTGTAACCCGCGCGCTGCGAGTGACGGAGGGGACCCTAGGCGCGGACGCGCCCGGCCTCCTGGAGCCCTGGCTGGGATCCGGGAGGCGAATGGACCCTCATCGGGACTTCCAGGCCGGCCCGGCCATCTGGTCGCCCCATTGGAAAGCATTGCGCGCGACCAGATGGCCGAGGGGAAAGGAGCCACCAGGTGGCCGGCAACTGAAAGGACTCCCGCCTGCCCACCCACCAGGGGCTCGGGGTGGGGACTCTGCTTCCCGGCTGGGCCTCAGGCACGGGGAGGACCACCGGAGCTCTCGGGGCCTGGGCGTACCCGGGGGAGGACTGCCCGGGACCCGTGGAGCCCGTCCCTGGGCACTTTGCCTTGCCGCGGCCCGGAGGAGGGAAGCCCCGGGGACCTGGGAGGATGTTGCCCGGGCGTAGCCCATCTGGTCCCCGGCAATGAACCGCACAGCCCCGGCATGGGTGTTCCGGCATACCCTGCCCCTACTAATCCGGAGGAAGGATACCCTCCTTTCTTGTAACCCGCGCGCTGCGAGTGACGGAGGGGACCCTAGGCGCGGACGCGCCCGGCCTCCTGGAGCCCTGGCTGGGATCCGGGAGGCGAATGGACCCTCATCGGGACTTCCAGGCCGGCCCGGCCATCTGGTCGCCCCATTGGAAAGCATTGCGCGCGACCAGATGGCCGAGGGGAAAGGAGCGACCGGATGGCCGGCAACTGAAAGGGCTCCCGTCTGCCCGAGCCATAGCGGTAGGGCTCCCGCCTGCCCACCCTCACACCAAGGGCTCGGGGGGGACTCTGCTTCCCGGGTTGGCCTCGGGCACGGGGAGGTCCACCGGAGCTCTCGGGGCCTGGGCGCCCGGGGGAGGACTGCCCGGGACCCGTGGAGCCCGTCCCTGGGCACTTTGCCATGCCGCGGCCCGGAGGAGGGAAGCCCCGGAGGCCTGGGAGGATGTTGCCCGGGCGTAGCCCATCTGGTCCCCGGCAATGAACCGCACAGCCCCAGCATGGGTGTTCCGGCATACCCTGCCCCTACTAATCCGGAGGAAGGATACCCCCCTTTCTTGTAACCAGCGCGCTGCGAGTGACGGAGGGGACCCTAGGCGCGGACGCGCCCGGCCTCCTGGAGCCCCGGCTGGGATCCGGGAGGCGAATGGACCCTCATCGGGACTTCCAGGCCGGCTCGGCCATCTGGTCGCCCCATTGGAAAGCATTGCGCGCGACCAGATGGCCGAGGGGAAAGGAGCGACCAGGTGGCCGGCAACTGAAAGGGCTCCCGTCTGCCCGAGCCATAGCGGTAGGGTTCCCGCCTGCCCACGCAAGGCTCCGTGGCTGCAGGGCTCCGGGGCTGCAGGGCTGCAGGGCTCCAGGGCTGCAGGGCTCTGGGCCTGCAGGGCTCCGGGGATGCAGGGCTCCGGGGCTGCAGGGCTCCGGGGCTGCAGGGCTCTGGGCCTGCAGGGCTCCGGGGCTGCAGGGCTCCGGGCCTGCAGGGCTCCGGGGCTGCAGGGCTCCGGGGCTGCAGGGCCCTGGGCCTGCAGGGCTCCGGGCCTGCAGGGCTCCAGGGCTCCGTGCTGAAGGGCTCCAGGGTCTGCAGGGCTTTGGGGCTGCAGGCCTCGGGGGACGCCCGGGGGACCCATGGAGCCCATCCTGGGCACTTTGCCTCGCCGCGGGCTGGAGGAGGAAGCACCCGACGCCCCGGGGAAGTGTCGTCCGGGCTTGGCCCATCTGGTCCCCGCCTGAGAACCGCAATCCCCAGGAGGGGTGTCCCGGCATACCCTGCCCCTACTAATCCGGAGGAAGGCTACCCACCTTTCTTGTAACCCTCGCGCTCCGAGTGACGGAGGGGACCCTAGGCGCGGACGCGCCCGGCCTCCTGGAGCCCTGGCTGGGATCCGCAAGGCGAATGGACCCTCATCGGGACTTCCAGGCCGGCCCGGCCATCTGGTCGCCCCATTGGAAAGCATTGCGCGCGACCAGATGGCCGAGGGAAAGGTGCGACCAGATGGCCGGGACCGGAAGGACTCCCAGCTGCCCACACCGAGCCATAGCGCTAGGGCTCCCGCCTGCCCTTGCAGGGCTCCGGGGCTCTGCACCAGGGTCCCTTGTCCCGGGCAGATGGACACTTGGCAGGCCGCAGGACGTGGGATCCCAGGCCCTGACCAAAAATCAGGAGGCCCGGGGCCGGTCCCTGCTTCTCAACACAGCCAGGCTGGGGAGGTCGGGGAGCCTGCCCAAGCACGAGGGACCCGTCCCGGGCACACAGTCCATGAGGTTGTGCGCTCGTTTTCCACAATTTTCTTCAGAATAGTGCGTAGTTGCGCTAGGCAAAGTCCGCCCAGCCCTACTCAGGATGTGCTCTCGTTTTCCACAAATTTTTTCAAAATTCTGCGTAGTGGCGCTACGCAAAGTCCGCCCAGCCCTAACCAAACTCCTACTACGCAGTGGAAAGGACTTAGCCAGCCACCCACCCACCTGGCCTGGTCCCTGCTTCTGATCCCAGCCAGGTCTGGGGAGCCTCCCTTCGCCCAATGGACCCCGTCACGGGCACCCGGACCCTTACCAGGCCGCAGGACGGGTTCTCACAAACCACACGGTTGTATAGGGGTGGGCAGAAAACTACGCTCCGTCAGCGTAGCAGATAAAGCCAGCCACTCCTGCACACCGGCCCGGTCCCTGCTTCTGATAGCAGCCAGGCCGGAGAGAGCCTCCCTGGGCCCCGGTGGACCCCTGTCTCCAGC
>NC_140580.1:12208877-12213877 GCF_964204655.1 Triturus cristatus
GGCTCCGAGGACCGCAGGCGCAGGGGAAGCCTCCCCGGGCCCTCCGGACCCCTCCCCGGGCACCCTGCCACGCGGCAGGACCTGGGACTGAGACCGGGGCGGGGAGGCCGCCCTCCCCGGGGCCCGGCCGGAGCTCCTGAACCCAATCCAGCCACGGGAGGCACCCCGGCCACAACGGAACCCCGTCCCGGGCCTTTGGCGGTGCCGCAGGCCGGGGGACGGCGCCCGGGGCCGGAGACCCCGACCCGGGGCCCGGCCGGGCCCCTGGACCCATCCGGGGCTCCCGGGCCCACAGGCCACCCTGCCACACGGCAGGACCCAGTTGCCGGCTGAGGACCGAGAGGGGTCCCAGAGTACCCTGTCCCTAGTAATCCGGAGGAAGGCTACCCCCCGTTCTTGAAACCCGCGCGCTACGTGTGACGGAGGGGACCCTAGGCGCGGACGCGCCCGGCCTCCTGGAGCCCCGGCTGGGATCCGAGAGGCAAATGGACCCTCATCGGGACTTCCAGGCCTGGCCCTGCCATCTGGTCGCCCCATTGGAAAGCATTGCGCGCGACCAGATGGCCGAGGGGAAAGGAGCCACCAGGTGGCCGGCAACTGAAAGGACTCCCGCCTGCCCACCCACCAGGGGCTCGGGGTGGGGACTCTGCTTCCCGGCTGGGCCTCAGGCACGGGGAGGACCACCGGAGCTCTCGGGGCCTGGGCGTACCCGGGGGAGGACTGCCCGGGACCCGTGGAGCCCGTCCCTGGGCACTTTGCCATGCCGCGGCCCGGAGGAGGGAAGCCCCGGGGACCTGGGAGGATGTTGCCCGGGCGTAGCCCATCTGGTCCCCGGCAATGAACCGCACAGCCCCGGCATGGGTGTTCCGGCATACCCTGCCCCTACTAATCCGGAGGAAGGATACCCTCCTTTCTTGTAACCCGCGCGCTGCGAGTGACGGAGGGGACCCTAGGCGCGGACGCGCCCGGCCTCCTGGAGCCCTGGCTGGGATCCGGGAGGCGAATGGACCCTCATCGGGACTTCCAGGCCGGCCCGGCCATCTGGTCGCCCCATTGGAAAGCATTGCGCGCGACCAGATGGCCGAGGGGAAAGGAGCCACCAGGTGGCCGGCAACTGAAAGGACTCCCGCCTGCCCACCCACCAGGGGCTCGGGGTGGGGACTCTGCTTCCCGGCTGGGCCTCAGGCACGGGGAGGACCACCGGAGCTCTCGGGGCCTGGGCGTACCCGGGGGAGGACTGCCCGGGACCCGTGGAGCCCGTCCCTGGGCACTTTGCCTTGCCGCGGCCCGGAGGAGGGAAGCCCCGGGGACCTGGGAGGATGTTGCCCGGGCGTAGCCCATCTGGTCCCCGGCAATGAACCGCACAGCCCCGGCATGGGTGTTCCGGCATACCCTGCCCCTACTAATCCGGAGGAAGGATACCCTCCTTTCTTGTAACCCGCGCGCTGCGAGTGACGGAGGGGACCCTAGGCGCGGACGCGCCCGGCCTCCTGGAGCCCTGGCTGGGATCCGGGAGGCGAATGGACCCTCATCGGGACTTCCAGGCCGGCTCGGCCATCTGGTCGCCCCATTGGAAAGCATTGCGCGCGACCAGATGGCCGAGGGGAAAGGAGCCACCAGGTGGCCGGCAACTGAAAGGACTCCCGCCTGCCCACCCACCAGGGGCTCGGGGTGGGGACTCTGCTTCCCGGCTGGGCCTCAGGCACGGGGAGGACCACCGGAGCTCTCGGGGCCTGGGCGTACCCGGGGGAGGACTGCCCGGGACCCGTGGAGCCCGTCCCTGGGCACTTTGCCTTGCCGCGGCCCGGAGGAGGGAAGCCCCGGGGACCTGGGAGGATGTTGCCCGGGCGTAGCCCATCTGGTCCCCGGCAATGAACCGCACAGCCCCGGCATGGGTGTTCCGGCATACCCTGCCCCTACTAATCCGGAGGAAGGATACCCTCCTTTCTTGTAACCCGCGCGCTGCGAGTGACGGAGGGAACCCTAGGCGCGGACGCGCCCGGCCTCCTGGAGCCCTGGCTGGGATCCGGGAGGCGAATGGACCCTCATCGGGACTTCCAGGCCGGCCCGGCCATCTGGTCGCCCCATTGGAAAGCATTGCGCGCGACCAGATGGCCGAGGGGAAAGGAGCGACCGGATGGCCGGCAACTGAAAGGGCTCCCGTCTGCCCGAGCCATAGCGGTAGGGCTCCCGCCTGCCCACCCTCACACCAAGGGCTCGGGGGGGACTCTGCTTCCCGGGTTGGCCTCGGGCACGGGGAGGTCCACCGGAGCTCTCGGGGCCTGGGCGCCCGGGGGAGGACTGCCCGGGACCCGTGGAGCCCGTCCCTGGGCACTTTGCCATGCCGCGGCCCGGAGGAGGGAAGCCCCGGAGGCCTGGGAGGATGTTGCCCGGGCGTAGCCCATCTGGTCCCCGGCAATGAACCGCACAGCCCCAGCATGGGTGTTCCGGCATACCCTGCCCCTACTAATCCGGAGGAAGGATACCCCCCTTTCTTGTAACCAGCGCGCTGCGAGTGACGGAGGGGACCCTAGGCGCGGACGCGCCCGGCCTCCTGGAGCCCCGGCTGGGATCCGGGAGGCGAATGGACCCTCATCGGGACTTCCAGGCCGGCTCGGCCATCTGGTCGCCCCATTGGAAAGCATTGCGCGCGACCAGATGGCCGAGGGGAAAGGAGCGACCAGGTGGCCGGCAACTGAAAGGGCTCCCGTCTGCCCGAGCCATAGCGGTAGGGTTCCCGCCTGCCCACGCAAGGCTCCGTGGCTGCAGGGCTCCGGGGCTGCAGGGCTGCAGGGCTCCAGGGCTGCAGGGCTCTGGGCCTGCAGGGCTCCGGGGCTGCAGGGCTCCGGGGCTGCAGGGCTCCGGGGCTGCAGGGCTCTGGGCCTGCAGGGCTCCGGGGCTGCAGGGCTCCGGCCCTGCAGGGCTCCGGGGCTGCAGGGCTCCGGGGCTGCAGGGCCCTGGGCCTGCAGGGCTCCGGGCCTGCAGGGCTCCAGGGCTCCGTGCTGAAGGGCTCCAGGGTCTGCAGGGCTTTGGGGCTGCAGGCCTCGGGGGACGCCCGGGGGACCCATGGAGCCCATCCTGGGCACTTTGCCTCGCCGCGGGCTGGAGGAGGAAGCACCCGACGCCCCGGGGAAGTGTCGTCCGGGCTTGGCCCATCTGGTCCCCGCCTGAGAACCGCAATCCCCAGGAGGGGTGTCCCGGCATACCCTGCCCCTACTAATCCGGAGGAAGGCTACCCACCTTTCTTGTAACCCTCGCGCTCCGAGTGACGGAGGGGACCCTAGGCGCGGACGCGCCCGGCCTCCTGGAGCCCTGGCTGGGATCCGCAAGGCGAATGGACCCTCATCGGGACTTCCAGGCCGGCCCGGCCATCTGGTCGCCCCATTGGAAAGCATTGCGCGCGACCAGATGGCCGAGGGAAAGGTGCGACCAGATGGCCGGGACCGGAAGGACTCCCAGCTGCCCACACCGAGCCATAGCGCTAGGGCTCCCGCCTGCCCTTGCAGGGCTCCGGGGCTCTGCACCAGGGTCCCTTGTCCCGGGCAGATGGACACTTGGCAGGCCGCAGGACGTGGGATCCCAGGCCCTGACCAAAAATCAGGAGGCCCGGGGCCGGTCCCTGCTTCTCAACACAGCCAGGCTGGGGAGGTTGGGGAGCCTGCCCAAGCACGAGGGACCCGTCCCGGGCACACAGTCCATGAGGTTGTGCGCTCGTTTTCCACAATTTTCTTCAGAATAGTGCGTAGTTGCGCTAGGCAAAGTCCGCCCAGCCCTACTCAGGATGTGCTCTCGTTTTCCACAAATTTTTTCAAAATTCTGCGTAGTGGCGCTACGCAAAGTCCGCCCAGCCCTAACCAAACTCCTACTACGCAGTGGAAAGGACTTAGCCAGCCACCCACCCACCTGGCCCGGTCCCTGCTTCTGATCCCAGCCAGGTCTGGGGAGCCTCCCTTCGCCCAATGGACCCCGTCACGGGCACCCGGACCCTTACCAGGCCGCAGGACGGGTTCTCACAAACCACACGGTTGTATAGGGGTGGGCAGAAAACTACGCTCCGTCAGCGTAGCAGATAAAGCCAGCCACTCCTGCACACCGGCCCGGTCCCTGCTTCTGATAGCAGCCAGGCCGGAGAGAGCCTCCCTGGGCCCCGGTGGACCCCTGTCTCCAGCACCTAGACCCTCGGCTGTCTTGCAGGACGGGGGTGGCTCACGCACCCCGGGGCCCGCCGGACGGTGCAAGAGCCCCGGGCCCGGTCCCAGCTTCAGAACCCTAGCCAGGCCGGGGAGAAACTCCCTGGGCCCCGGTGGACACCCTTCCCCAGCGCATGGACCCTCGGCTGGCTTGCAGGACGGGGGGCTCCCGCTCCCTGGGACACTGGGACGGAGCACAAGCCCCGGACCCGGGCCCAGCTTCCGAACCCTAGCCAGGCCAGGGAGAGCCTCCCCGGGCCCCGGTGGACACCCTGTCCCCAGCGCCCGGACCCTCGGCTGGCTTGCGGGACAGGGGGCTCCCGCACCCCGGGAACGGAGCTCCAGCACCGGGCCCGGGACCAGCTTCCGGACCCCCAGCCAGGCCGGGGAGAGCCTCCCCGGGCCCCGGTGGACGCCCTGTCCCCAGCGCCCGGACCCTCGGCTGGCTTGCGGGACAGGGGGCCCCTGCACCCCGGGACGGAGCTCCAGCACCGGGCCCAGCTCCCGGACCTCCAGCCAGGCCGGGGAGAGCCTCCCCGGGCCTCGGTGGACACCCGACCCCAGCGCCCGGACCCTCGGCTGGCTTGCGGGACAGGGGGCCCCTGCACCCCGGGACGGAGCTCCAGCACCGGGCCCAGCTCCCGGACCTCCAGCCAGGCCGGGGAGAGCCTCCCCGGGCCTCGGTGGACACCCTGTCCCCAGCGCCCGGACCCTCGGCTGGCTTGCGGGACAGGGGGCCCCTGCACCCCGGGACGGAGCTCCAGCACCGGGCCCAGCTCCCGGACCTCCAGCCAGGCCGGGGAGAGCCTC